>NC_052323.1:25550589-25590589 GCF_016432855.1 Salvelinus namaycush
GCTAACATGAATTTATTTTAACTAGGAAAATTGTGTCCCTTCTCTTGCAACAGAGTCAGGGTATATGCAGCAGTTCGGGCCGCCTGGCTCGTTGTGAACTGTGTGAAGACTATTTCTTCCTAACAAAGATAGCCAACTTCGCCAAACGGGGGATGATTTAACAAAAGCGCATTTGCGAAAAAAGCACAATCGTTGCACGACTGTACCTAACCATAAACATCAATGCTTTCTTAAAATCAATACACAAAGTATATATTTTTAAACCTGCATATTTAGCTAAAAGAAATCCAGGTTAGCAGGCTATATTAACCAGGTGAAATTGTGTCACTTCTCTTGCGTTCATTGCACGCAGAATCAGGGTATATGCAACAGTTTGGGCCACCTGCCTCGTTGCGAATTAATTTGCCAGAATTTTACGTAATTACGACATAACATTGAAGGTTGTGCAATGTAACAGGAATATTTAGACTTATGGATGCCGCCCGTTAGATAAAATACGGAACGGTTCCGTATTTCACTGAAAGAATAAACGTTTTGTTTTCGAGATGATAGTTTCCGGATTCGACCATATTAATGACCTAAGGCTCGTATTTCTGTGTGTTATTATGTTATAATTAAGTCTATGATTTGATAGAGTGATGGTAGGCACCAGCAGGCTCGTAAGCATTCATTCAAACAGCACTTTCGTGCGTTTTGCCAGCAGCTCTTCGCAATGCTTCAAGCATAGCACTGTTTATGACTTCAAGCCTATCAACTCCCGAGATTAGGCTGGTGTAACCGATGTGAAATGGCTAGCTAGTTAGCGGGGTGCGCGCTAATAGCGTTTCAAATGTCACTCGCTCTGAGACTTGGAGTAGTTGTTCCCCTTGCTCTGATGGGTAACGCTGCTTCGAGGGTGGCTGTTGTCGATGTGTTCCTGGTTCGAGCCCAGGTAGGGCGAGGAGAGGGACGGAAGCTATACTGTTACACTGGCAATACTAAAGTGCCTATAAGAACATCCAATAGTCAAAGGTATGAAATACAAATCGTATAGAGAGAAATAGTCCTATAATTCCTATAATAACTACAACCTAAAACTTCTTACCTGGGAATATTGAAGACTCATGTAAAGGAACCACCAGCTTTCATATGTTCTCATGTTCTGAGCAAGGAACTTAAACGTTAGCTTTCTTACATGGCACATATTGCACTTTTACTTTCTTCTCCAACACTTTGTTTTTGCATTATTTAAACCAAATTGAACATGTTTCATTATTTATTTGTGGCTAAATTGATTTTATTGATGTATTATATTAAGTTAAAATAAGTGTTCATTCAGTATTGTTGTAATTGTCATTACTACAAATAAATGTAAAAAATCGGCCGATTAATTGGTATCGGCATTTTTTGGTCCTCCAATAATCGGTATCGGTATCGGCGTTGAAAAATCATAATCGGTCGACCTCTAATCTTCTGTATACCACCCTACCTTGTCACAATACAACTGAGTGGCTCAAATGCATTAAGAAGGAAAGAAATTCCACAAATTAACTTTTAACAAGGCACACCTGTTATTTGAAATGCATTCCAGGTGACTACCTCATGATGCTGGTTGAGAGAATGCCAAGTGTGTGCAAAGCTGTCATCAAGGCGAAGGGTGGCTACTTTTAAGAATTTTGATTTGTATAACACTTTTTTGGTTACTACATGGTTCCATATGTGTTATTTCATAGTTTTAATGTCTTCACTATTATTCTACAATATAGAAAATAGGAAAAATATAGAAAAACCCTTGAATGAGTAGGTGTGTCCAAACTTTTGACTGGTACTGTATATCACATTGATGTGAATGATCCTATACATCCCTCCTTTTCTTTATATGTACAATGGTTTATTGGTCCTATGTTTGATATTTAATAAGAGTGCTGGTTGTATTTTCTTACTTCCAAGAAAATGCTTTCCGATTATTATTATTTCAGAATAATTGAATCCATAAATCATAAAGCAATGATATTTTCCCCCCTAGCAACATTAACAGCCTATAGGCCTGTGAAAGGAATTGAAAATCTCGGTGCGCTGTGCATGTGTAAATGGCTCGAAAAGTTCATAATATTCTTGATTCATTTGAATCTGCACATATTTTATGTTTTCATATGTAAGAGAACATGTGACTGTAGGGCATACTGGTCCCATTTCCTCTTGTCAGTGTGTGGATGTGAGATCAAAGGAAGGCTGTTGCCTGTCTCCTTACAGCCCAACATTAATGTCCTCTACCCTCCTCTCCTCTCCTCTCCTCTCCTCTCCTCTCCTCTCCTCTCCTCTCCTCTCCTCTCCTCTCCTCTCCCCCTGTCCTCTCATCTCCTCTACTCTCCTCCCTCTCCTCTCCTCTCCTCCTCTCTCTCTCTCCTTCTCTTCTCTTCTCTTCTCTTCTCTCTCCTCTCTTCTCCTCTCCTGTCCTCTACCCTCTCCTCCTCTCCCCTACCCTCTCCTCCTCTCCTCTCCTCCTCTCATCCTCTCCTCCGCTCCTCTACCCTCTCCTCCTCCTCTCCTCCTCCTCTCCTCCTCTCCTCGACCCTCTCCTCCTCTCCTCTACCCTTCCTCCTCTCTCCTCCTCTCCTCCTCTCCTCTCCTCCTCTCTCCTCCTCCTCCTCCTCTTCCTCCTCTCCTCTCCTCCTCCTCTTCCTCCTCTCATCCTCTCATCCTCCTCTCCTCCTCCCCTCTTCCTCCTCTCCTCTACCCTCTCCTCCTCCTCTCCTCTCTCCTCTGAGGCAGATTAATCCAGGTGTCTGTCTTTTCGAAGTGAGAGGAAAAGTTACCATATCAATGTGTTGAGTGTATGTGGCGGCTTGTGGAGAGGAGTATGATGATGTCACTGAGGCTGTCTAGACATGACTGAATATTCTCAGTTGTCTGTTTGTTTACGTTGGATGATGGCACTGTGTGTGCTAGGCAGACTAGTGTTAACACTCCTACCCACTAAGAGACAGACAGCCATGGATAGAGTGCTGTGCATTGCCAATTGTGCGCTGCGTGTAGAAATAAAATCACTATTGTCTACTGTCATATTGATAGATTATGCATTGGTATCTGAAACAAAATAGATTACTGATGATCTCCAAAGTTGGTAAATCTAATGAGAATGGTCACTTGTCACATCATGGAGTGTGGGCCTGTAGCCATTAATAATGGTACAGCTCTGTAATGGCATTCACAGCACACTATATCCCCTGACACCTCACACATCCACATCTGCTGACGTGTGTAGCATGATCGTCTGTGTGCCATGTTGAAGTTCCATTTACAAGGACAACCACTAATCGGACTAGCGGGGGTCCTGTTGAGAAGAGAAAGTGATTATCATGGTTCCTCGACAGTCAATGCAATTTGTAGCCTATCAGGGACGGTTTTATTGCAATGCAAATGTCAACTGTATGTGACTATAAACAAGGTGCTGTATGTCGTGTTGCACGGCATCAAACTGGCATCTCTTTATTATGGTCCGGGAATGGAGATGGGCCTCTCTCAATGATCTACACTTCAAGAGAATAGGATACTGAATCATTGTACCATTTATGCCAAATATTCACTACTTTTATAAGAGACAGCAACATTCAGATGGTTTTGTTGACTTGGACTCATCCTATTATGAATAAAACTATTTTTTAAATAGATAGCTGTATATCCTTAACAGCAGCATTTGAAGTCTTCACGTTTCAGAATTCTTTAAACTGAACAAGATCCATTGTGATTTAATCAATCTGTCTGCCCTGCTATGCTCATAGCCATTTAATTGTTTGAAATGATCTCTCTCTCTAGATCTCAATGAATCATACATAAATGAAGGTAGTCAAAGCCCCAGGGTAGATATCACACACCGCTGTGAGGCTAAATGACTTGACCCAAGCTGACCAGAAGGCCTCTTCATAAAGATAACACAATATGGGCTGAATTATACTTATTAGGTCCATTTTTATATAGAGAACACACACTTTGGATAAATTGGACAAGCAATCATATTCAGCTGTAGATCTATTATCAGCAAGTACATTGTTGATGTGAATGTGATATAAAACCTATCTACATTATATTAATATCAAAGGCTGATGTCATATCCTGTATAAAGGTATCTCCAGTATTCCATGTTTAAAAATTACTCACGTGGATCAGTCCTCACCATTTGATGACAGTGTAGATGGCCACTTCTTCCTCTCTTTGTCTGTCAAATTGATGGTGATTGGGGAAGTGGTCAGTTGCGACTTGCCCCTATCTACTGGGAGGTTGACATTGATTGTGTTGTTTCTGGACACTGAAATTATGTTATAGCACATCATTAGCTCTGTTTGCTAAATTGGGTCAAAACTGGAAATGAGCCCCTTGCTCCTCTTCAAATATTCATAACATGACATTCAGATGTAGAGCAGCCCCAGACAGTGCTCCCTAATTGGCCAGTGCATTTAATCATGGGCTCTTGTACCGTATTGTTAATAAAGGGAGGGGGAGAGAGAAACAGAGAGAGATAGAGAGAGAGAGAGAAACAGAGAGCGAGGGAGAGAGAAAGAGGCTCTCAGTCTCTTGCTCTGACCAACCTCGGAGGCCGCGACACACCTTAATGTGCTGTGTTTATGATACCTGTGACACACCTTAATGTGCTGTGTTTATGATACTTGTGACACACTTTAATGTGCTGTGTTTATGACACCTGCGACACACCTTAATGTGCTGTGTTTATGATACCTGTGACACACCTTAATGTGCTGTGTTTAGTACTTGTGACACACCTTAATGTGCTGTGTTTATGATACCTGTGACACACCTAATGTGCTGTGTTTATGACACCTGTGACACACCTTAATGTGCTGTGTTTATGATACCTGTGACACACCTTAATGTGCTGTGTTTATGATACCTGTGACACACCTTAATGTGTTGTGTTTATGATACCTGTGACGCACCTTAATGTGCTGTGTTTATGATACCTGTGACACACCTTAATGTGCTGTGTTTATGATACCTGTGACACACCTTAATGTGCTGTGTTTATGATACCTGTGACACACCTTAATGTGCTGTGTTTATGATACCTGTGACACACCTTAATGTCCTGTGTTTATGATACCTGTGACACACCTTAATGTGCTGTGTTTATGATACCTGTGACATACCTTAATGTCCTGTGTTTATGATACCTGTGACACACCTTAATGTGCTGTGTTTATGATCCTGTGACCACCTTAATGTGCTGTGTTTATGATACCTGTGACATACCTTAATGTGCTGTGTTTATGATACCTGTGACACACCTTAATGTGCTGTGTTTATGATACCTGTGACACACCTTAATGTCCTGTGTTTATGATACCTGTGACACACCTTAATGTGCTGTGTTTATGATACCTGTGACATACCTTAATGTGCTGTGTTTATGATACCTGTGACATACCTTAATGTGCTGTGTTTATGATACCTGTGACACACCTTAATGTGCTGTGTTTATGACACCTGTGACACACCTTAATGTGCTGTGTTTATGATACCTGTGACACACCTTAATGTGCTGTGTTTATGACACCTGTGACACACCTTAATGTGCTGTGTTTATGATACCTGTGACACACCTTAATGTGCTGTGTTTATGATACCTGTGACACACCTTAATGTGCTGTGTTTATGATACTTGTGACACACTTTAATGTGCTGTGTTTATGACACCTGCGACACACCTTAATGTGCTGTGTTTATGACACCTGCGACACACCTTAATGTGCTGTGTTTATGATACTTGTGACACACCTTAATGTGCTGTGTTTATGATACCTGTGACACACCTTAATGTGCTGTGTTTATGACACCTGTGACACACCTTAATGTGCTGTGTTTATGATACTTGTGACACACCTTAATGTGCTGTGTTTATGATACCTGTGACACACCTTAATGTGCTGTGTTTATGACACCTGCGACACACCTTAATGTGCTGTTTATGATACTTGTGACACACCTTAATGTGCTGTGTTTATGACACCTGCGACACACCTTAATGTGCTGTGTTTATGATACTTGTGACACACCTTAATGTGCTGTGTTTAGACACCTGTGACACACCTTAATGTGCTGTGTTTATGATACTTGTGACACACCTTAATGTCTGTGTTTATGACACCTGCGACACACCTTAATGTGCTGTGTTTATGATACCTGTGACACACCTTAATGTGCTGTGTTTATGATACCTGTGACACACCTTAATGTGCTGTGTTTATGATACTTGTGACACACCTTAATGTCCTGTGCTTATGATACCTGTGACACACCTTAATGTGCTGTGTTTATGACACCTGTGACACACCTTAATGTCCTGTGTTTATGATACCTGTGACACACCTTAATGTGCTGTGTTTATGATACCTGTGACACACCTTAATGTGCTTTGTTTATGACACCTGTGACACACCTTAATGTCCTGTGTTTATGATACCTGTGACATACCATAATGTCCTGTGTTTATGAATAGCCTGCATTGGCTGATCCTTAAAGACCTGCAGAGTTTGACTCTCAGAGAATTCACAGTGTTTGACAGTGCTGATTCAAATGTGATCATCTGTGGAGAAGATGTGTGTCACGCCCTGGCCTTAGTATTCTTTGTTTTCTTTATTATTTTAGTTAGGTCAGGGTGTGACATGGGGAATGTATGTGTTTTTGTATTGTCTAGGGGTTTTGTATGGTATATGGGTCAGTGTCTTGTCTAGGTGTTTGTATGTCTATGGCTGCCTAGATGGTTTCAATTAGAGGCAGCTGTGGTTCATTGTCTCTATTGAGAGCCATATTTAAGGCAGTCATAGGCATTGGGGTTTTGTGGGTAATTGTCTATGTTGAACGTTTGTTGCTTGTCTATGCACTTACGTCGTTTAGCTTCACGGTCGTTTGTTGTTTTGTTTAGTTTGTATTCAGTGTTCGTTTTCGTGTTTTTTCCCTTCTCTAATAAAAGAGAATGTATTTTGCACACGCTGCGCCTTGGTCCTCTCTCTCACCCATAGACGATCGTGACAGAATTACCCACCAGATCGGACCAAGCGGCGTGTAAAGCACAACGGGAGCAGAGCATAGAGGATTCATGGACATGGGAGGAGATATTGGATGGAAAGGGACCTTGGGCACAACCGGGAGAATATCGCCTCCCTCGTGAAGAGCTGGAGGCAGCTAAAGCCGAGAGGAGGCGATATGAGGAGGCAGCACGGAAGCAAGGCTGGAAGCCCGAGTACAACCCAAAAATTTCTTGGGGTGGGCTAAAAGGAGTGTGGCGAAGTCAGGTAGAGACCTGCGCCTACTCCCTGTACTTACGTGGAGAGCGAGAGTACGGGCAGACACCGTGTTACGCAGTAGAGCCATGGTGTCTCCTGTACGTGTGCATAGCCCGGTGCGGTACATACCAGCTCCTCGTATCGGCCGGGCTAGATTGAGTATTGAGCCAGGTGCCATGAAGCCGGCTCAACGCGTCTGGTCTCCAGTGCGTCTCCTCGGGCCGGCTACATGGCACCAGCCTTACGCATGGTGTCCCCGGTTCGCCTACATAGCCCGGTGCGGGTTATTCCACCTCCCCGCACTGGTCGGGCGACGGGGAGCATACAACCAGGTAAGGTTGGACAGGCTCAGTGCTCAAGGAGCCAGTACGCCTGCACGGTCCGGTATTTCCGGCGCCACCTCCCCGCCCCAGCCCAGTACCACCAGTGCCTACACCACGCACCAGGCTTCCTGTGCGTCTCCAGAGCCCTGTTCTCCTCCACGCACTAGCCCTATGGTCGTGTCTCCAGCCCATTACACCAGTGCCTACACCACGCACCAAGCCTCCTGTGTGTCCCCAGAGTCCTGTGCGTCCTGTTGCTGCTCCCGCAACTAGCCCTGAGATGCGTGTCCCCAGCCCGGTACCACCAGTGCCGGCACCACGCACTAGGCCTAATGTGCGTCTCCAGGGTCCAGTATGCCCTGTTCCTTCTCCCGCACTAGCCTGAAGGTGCGTGTCCTTAGCCCGGTACCTCCAGTTCCGGCACCACGCACCAGGCATACAGTGTGCCTCAGCCGGCCAGAGCTGCCCGTCTGCCAAGCACCGTCAGAGCTGCCCGTCTGCCAAGCACCGTCAGAGCTGCCGTCTGCCAAGCACCGTCAGAGCTGCCCGTCTGCCAAGCACCGTCTGAGCTGCCCGTCTGCCAAGCACCGTCTGAGCTGCCCGTCTGCCAAGCACCGTCTGAGCTGCCCGTCTGCCAAGCACCGTCTGAGCTGCCCGTCTGCCAAGCACCGTCTGAGCTGCCCGTCTGCCAAGCACCGTCTGAGCTGCCCGTCTGCCAGGACCGTCTGAGCTCGTTGCCAAGCCCGTCTGAGCTGCCCGTCTGCCAAGTACCGTCAGAGCTGCCCGTCTGTCCCGAGCCGTCAGAGCTGCCCGTCTGTCTGAGCTGCTAGAGCCGTCGCCAGACAGGATCAGCCAGAGCCGTCCGCCAGACAGGATCAGCCAGAGCCGTCCGCCAACAGGATCAGCCCGAGCCGTCCGCCAGACAGGATCAGCCCGAGCCGTCCGCCAGACAGATCAGCCCGAGCCGTCCGCCAGACAGGATCAGCCCGAGCCGTCCGCAGACAGGATCAGCCGAGCCTCCGCAACAGGATGCAGGCCTCGCCACAGAGCAGCCAGAGCCGTCCGCCAGCCATGAGCAGCCAGAGCCGTCCGCCAGCCATGAGCAGCCAGATCCGTCAGCCAGCCATGAGCAGCCAGATCCGTCAGCCAGCCATGAGCACCAGATCCGTCAGCCAGCCAGAGCAGCCAGATCCGTCAGCCAGCCATGAGCAGCCAGATCCGTCAGCCAGCCATGAGCAGCCAGTTCCGTCAGCCAGCCATGAGCAGCCAGATCCGTCAGCAGCCATGAGCAGCCAGATCCGTCAGCCAGCCGTGAGCAGCCAGATCCGTCACCAGCCATGAGCTGCAGTCCCTCAGTCCGGAGCTGCCGTCCTCAGTCCGGAGCTGCCGTCCCTCAGTCCGGAGCTACCCCTCAGTCCGAGCTACCTCAGTCCGGAGCTACCCCTCAGTCCGGTGGCGCCCTCTGGGATGGTCTTCAGTCCGGACTTGCTACAAGGGTCGCCGCTCCAGAGGCGCACCAAAGCGGGTATTTTTTGACAGATGATGATGGTATTATTTCAGAACAGTTCAGGACAGATGATGAATGGTTATTATTCGAACAGTTCAGGACAGATGATGAATGGTTATTATTTTCAGAACAGTTCAGGACAGATGATGAATGGTTATTATTCAAACAGTTCAGGACAGATGATGAATGGTTATTATTCAGAACAGTTCAGGACAGATGATGAATGGTTATTATTTCAGAACAGTAGGACAGATGATGAATGGTTATTATTCGAACAGTTCAGGACAGATGATGAATGGTTTTATTTCAGAACAGTTAAGGACAGATGATGAATGGTTATTATTTCAGAACAGTTCAGGACAGATGATGAATGGTTATTATTTCAGAACAGTTCAGGACAGATGATGAATGTTATTATTCAGAACAGTTCAGGACATATGATGAATGGTTATTATTTCAGAACAGTTCAGGGACAGATGATGAATGTTATTATTTCAGAACAGTTCAGGACAGATGATGATGGTTTATTCTTTTGAACAGTTCAGGACAGATGATGAATGGTTATTATTTCAGAACAGTTCAAAGATGATGAATGGTTATTATTTCAGAACAGTTCAGGACAGATGATGAATGGTTATTATTTTGAACAGTTTCAGGACAGATGAGGAATGGTTATTATTTCAGAACAGTTCAGGACAGATGATGAATGGTTATTATTTTGGAACAGTTCAGGACAGATGATGAATGGTTTATTATTTTGGAACAGTTCAGGACAGATGATGAATGGTTTATTATTTTGGAACAGTTCAGACAGATGATGAATGGTTATTAATTCGAACAGTTCAGGACAGATGATGAATGGTTATTATTTTGGAACAGTTCAGGACAGATGATGATGGTTATTAATTCAAACATTCAGACAGATGATGATGGTTTTATTTCAGAACAGTTCAGGACAGATGATGAATGGTTATTAATTCGAAAACGTTCAGGACAGATGATGAATGGTTATTATTTCAGAACAGTACAGACCATGATGAATGGTTATTAATTCGAAACAGTTCAGGACAGATGATGATGGTTATTATTTTGAACAGTTAAGGACAGATGATGAATGGTTATTATTCGAAACAGTTCAGGACAGATGATGAATGGTTATTATTTCAGAACAGTTCAGGACAGATGATGAATGGTTATTAATTCGAAACAGTTCAGGACAGATGATGAATGGTTATTATTTGAACAGTTCAGGACAGATGATGAATGGTATTATTTCAGAACAGTTCAGGACAGATGATGAATGGTTATTAATTCGAACAGTTCGGACAGATGATGAATGGTTTTATTTCAGAACAGTTCAGGACAGATGATGAATGGTTATATTTTGGAACAGTTCAGGACAGATGATGAATGGTATTATTTCAGAACAGTTCAGACAGATGATGAATGGTTATTAATTTCGAACAGTTTCAGGACAGATTATGAATGGTTATTATTTCAGAACAGTTCAGGACAGATGATGAATGGTTATTATTCGAACAGTTCAGGACAGATGATGAATGGTATTATTTTCAGAACAGTTCAGGACAGATGATGAATGGTTATTATTTCAGAACAGTTCAGGACAGATGATGAATGGTTATTATTTCAGAACAGTTCAGGACAGATGATGAATGGTTATTATTTCGAAACAGTTCAGGACAGATGAAATGGTTATTATTTCAGAACAGTTCAGGACAGATGATGAATGGGTTATTATTCAGAACAGTTCAGGACAGATGATGAATGGTTATTATTTTGGAACAGTTCTGGACAGATGATGAATGGTATTATTTCAGAACAGTTCAGGACAGATGATGAATGGTTATTAATTCGAAACAGTTCAGGACAGATGATGAATGGTTATTATTTCAGAACAGTTCAGGACAGATGATGAATGGTTATT
Organism: Salvelinus namaycush; assembly: GCF_016432855.1. Taxonomy (NCBI): domain Eukaryota; kingdom Metazoa; phylum Chordata; class Actinopteri; order Salmoniformes; family Salmonidae; genus Salvelinus; species Salvelinus namaycush. Next base: position 25,561,642 of record NC_052323.1, read on the forward strand.
ATTTCAGAACAGTTCAGGACAGATGATGAATGGTTATTATTTCAGAACAGTTCAGGACAGATGATGAATGGTTATTATTTCAGAACAGTACAGGACAGATGATGAATGGTTATTAATTCGAAACAGTTCAGGACAGATGATGAATGGTTATTATTTCAGAACAGTTAAGGACAGATGATGAATAGTTATTATTTCAGAACAGTTCAGGACAGATGATGAATGGTTATTATTTCAGAACAGTTCAGGACAGATGATGAATGGTTATTATTTCAGAACAGTTTAGGACATATGATGAATGGTTATTATTTCAGAACAGTTCAGGACAGATGATGAATGGTTATTATTTCAGAACAGTTCAAGACAGATGATGAATGGTTATTCTTTTGGAACAGTTCAGGACAGATGATGAATGGTTATTATTTTGGAACAGTTAAAGACAGATGATGAATGGTTATTATTTCAGAACAGTTCAGGACAGATGATGAATGGTTATTATTTTGGAACAGTTCAGGACAGATGATGAATGGTTATTATTTTGGAACAGTTCAGGACAGATGATGAATGGTTATTATTTCGGGAACAGTTCAGGACAGATGATGAATGGTTATTATTTTGGAACAGTTCAGGACAGATGATGAATGGTTATTAATTCGAAACAGTTCAGGACAGATGATGAATGGTTATTATTTCAGAACAGTTCAGGACAGATGATGAATGGTTATTAATTCAGAACAGTTCAGGACAGATGGTGATTGGTTATTATTTCAGAACAGTACAGGACAGATGATGAATGGTTATTAATTCGAAACAGTTCAGGACAGATGATGAATGGTTATTATTTCAGAACAGTACAGGACACATGATGAATGGTTATTAATTCGAAACAGTTCAGGACAGATGATGAATGGTTATTATTTTGGAACAGTTAAGGACAGATGATGAATGGTTATTGATTCGAAACAGTTCAGGACAGATGATGAATGGTTATTATTTCAGAACAGTTCAGGACAGATGATGAATGGTTATTATTTCAGAACAGTTCAGGACAGATGATGAATGGTTATTATTTTGGAACAGTTCTGGACAGATGATGAATGGTATTATTTCAGAACAGTTCAGGACAGATGATGAATGGTTATTAATTCGAAACAGTTCAGGACAGATGATGAATGGTTATTATTTTAGAACAGTTCAGGACAGATGATGAATGGTTATTATTTTGGAACAGTTTCTGGGACAGATGATGAATGGTATTATTTCAGAACAGTTCAGGACAGATGATGAATGGTTATTAATTCGAAACAGTTCAGGACAGATGATGAATGGTTATTATTTCAGAACAGTTCAGGACAGATGATGAATGGTTATTATTTCAGAACAGTTCAGGACAGATGATGAATGGTTTATTATTTCAGAACAGTTCAGGACAGATGATGAATGGTTATTATTTCAGAACAGTTTAGGACAGATGATGAATGGTTATTATTTTGGAACAGTTCAGGACAGATGATGAATGGTTATTATTTCAAAACAGTTCAGGACAGATGATGAATGGTTATTCTTTCAGAACAGTTCAGGACAGATGATGAATGGTTATTATTTCAGAACAGTTCAGGACAGATGATGAATGGTTATTATTTTGGAACAGTTCTGGACAGATGATGAATGGTATTATTTCAGAACAGTTCAGGACAGATGATGAATGGTTATTAATTCGAAACAGTTCAGGACAGATGATGAATGGTTATTATTTTAGAACAGTTCAGGACAGATGATGAATGGTTATTATTTTGGAACAGTTCTGGACAGATGATGAATGGTATTATTTCAGAACAGTTCAGGACAGATGATGAATGGTTATTAATTCGAAACAGTTCAGGACAGATGATGAATGGTTATTATTTTTGAGAACAGTTCAGGACAGATGATGAATGGTTATTATTTCAGAACAGTTCAGGACAGATGATGAATGGTTATTATTTCAGAACAGTTCAGGACAGATGATGAATGGTTATTATTTCAGAACAGTTTAGGACAGATGATGAATGGTTATTATTTCAGAACAGTTCAGGACAGATGATGAATGGTTATTATTTTGGAACAGTTCAGGACAGATGATGAATGGTTATTATTTCAGAACAGTTCAGGACAGATGATGAATGGTTATTATTTCAGAACAGTTCAGGACAGATGATGAATGGTTATTATTTCAGAACAGTTCAGGACAGATGATGAATGGTTATTATTTCAGAACAGTTCAAGACAGATGATGAATGGTTATTCTTTTGGAACAGTTCAGGACAGATGATGAATGGTTATTATTTTGGAACAGTTAAAGACAGATGATGAATGGTTATTATTTCAGAACAGTTCAGGACAGATGATGAATGGTTATTATTTTGGAACAGTTCAGGACAGATGAGGAATGGTTATTATTTTGGAACAGTTCAGGACAGATGATGAATGGTTATTATTTTGGAACAGTTCAGGACAGATGATGAATGGTTATTATTTTGGAACAGTTTAGGACAGATGATGAATGTTTATTATTTTGGAACAGTTCAGGACAGATGATGAATGGTTATTAATTCGAAACAGTTCAGGACAGATGATGAATGGTTATTATTTCAGAACAGTTCAGGACAGATGATGAATGGTTATTAATTCAGAACAGTTCAGGACAGATGGTGATTGGTTATTATTTCAGAACAGTACAGGACAGATGATGAATGGTTATTAATTCGAAACAGTTCAGGACAGATGATGAATGGTTATTATTTCAGAACAGTACAGGACACATGATGAATGGTTATTAATTCGAAACAGTTCAGGACAGATGATGAATGGTTATTATTTTGGAACAGTTAAGGACAGATGAAGAATGGTTATTGATTCGAAACAGTTCAGGACAGATGATGAATGGTTATTATTTCAGAACAGTTCAGGACAGATGATGAATGGTTATTATTTCAGAACAGTTCAGGACAGATGATGAATGGTTATTATTTTGGAACAGTTCTGGACAGATGATGAATGGTATTATTTCAGAACAGTTCAGGACAGATGATGAATGGTTATTAATTCGAAACAGTTCAGGACAGATGATGAATGGTTATTATTTTAGAACAGTTCAGGACAGATGATGAATGGTTATTATTTTGGAACAGTTCTGGACAGATGATGAATGGTATTATTTCAGAACAGTTCAGGACAGATGATGAATGGTTATTAATTCGAAACAGTTCAGGACAGATGATGAATGGTTATTATTTCAGAACAGTTCAGGACAGATGATGAATGGTTATTATTTCAGAACAGTTCAGGACAGATGATGAATGGTTATTATTTCAGAACAGTTCAGGACAGATGATGAATGGTTATTATTTCAGAACAGTTTAGGACAGATGATGAATGGTTATTATTTTGGAACAGTTCAGGACAGATGATGAATGGTTATTATTTCAAAACAGTTCAGGACAGATGATGAATGGTTATTCTTTCAGAACAGTTCAGGACAGATGATGAATGGTTATTATTTCAGAACAGTTCAGGACAGATGATGAATGGTTATTATTTTGGAACAGTTCTGGACAGATGATGAATGGTATTATTTCAGAACAGTTCAGGACAGATGATGAATGGTTATTAATTCGAAACAGTTCAGGACAGATGATGAATGGTTATTATTTTTGAGAACAGTTCAGGACAGATGATGAATGGTTATTATTTCAGAACAGTTCAGGACAGATGATGAATGGTTATTATTTCAGAACAGTTCAGGACAGATGATGAATGGTTATTATTTCAGAACAGTTTAGGACAGATGATGAATGGTTATTATTTCAGAACAGTTCAGGACAGATGATGAATGGTTATTGTTTTGGAACAGTTCAGGACAGATGATGAATGGTTATTATTTCAGAACAGTTCAGGACAGATGATGAATGGTTATTCTTTCAGAACAGTTCAGGACAGATGATGAATGGTTATTATTTCAGAACAGTTCAGGACAGATGATGAATGGTTATTATTTTGGAACAGTTCTGGACAGATGATGAATGCTATTATTTCAGAACAGTTCAGGACAGATGTTGAATGGTTATTAATTCGAAACAGTTCAGGACAGATGATGAATGGTTATTATTTTTTAGAACAGTTCAGGACAGATGATGAATGGTTATTATTTCAGAACAGTTCAGGACAGATGATTAATGGTTATTATTTCAGAACAGTTCAGGACAGATGATGAATGGTTATTATTTCAGAACAGTTTAGGACAGATGATGAATGGTTATTATTTTGGAACAGTTCAGGACAGATGATGAATGGTTATTATTTTGGAACAGTTTAGGACAGATGATGAATGTTTATTATTTTGGAACAGTTCAGGACAGATGATGAATGGTTATTATTTCAGAACAGTTCAGGACAGATGATGAATGGTTATTATTTTGGAACAGTTCTGGACAGATGATGAATGGTATTATTTCAGAACAGTTCAGGACAGATGATGAATGGTTATTAATTCGAAACAGTTCAGGACAGATGATGAATGGTTATTATTTCAGAACAGTTCAGGACAGATGATGAATGGTTATTATTTCAGAACAGTTCAGGACAGATGATGAATGGTTATTATTTCAGAACAGTTCAGGACAGATGATGAATGGTTATTATTTCAGAACAGTTTAGGACAGATGATGAATGGTTATTATTTTGGAACAGTTCAGGACAGATGATGAATGGTTATTATTTCAAAACAGTTCAGGACAGATGATGAATGGTTATTCTTTCAGAACAGTTCAGGACAGATGATGAATGGTTATTATTTCAGAACAGTTCAGGACAGATGATGAATGGTTATTATTTTGGAACAGTTCTGGACAGATGATGAATGGTATTATTTCAGAACAGTTCAGGACAGATGATGAATGGTTATTAATTCGAAACAGTTCAGGACAGATGATGAATGGTTATTATTTTTGAGAACAGTTCAGGACAGATGATGAATGGTTATTATTTCAGAACAGTTCAGGACAGATGATGAATGGTTATTATTTCAGAACAGTTCAGGACAGATGATGAATGGTTATTATTTCAGAACAGTTTAGGACAGATGATGAATGGTTATTATTTCAGAACAGTTCAGGACAGATGATGAATGGTTATTGTTTTGGAACAGTTCAGGACAGATGATGAATGGTTATTATTTCAGAACAGTTCAGGACAGATGATGAATGGTTATTCTTTCAGAACAGTTCAGGACAGATGATGAATGGTTATTATTTCAGAACAGTTCAGGACAGATGATGAATGGTTATTATTTTGGAACAGTTCTGGACAGATGATGAATGCTATTATTTCAGAACAGTTCAGGACAGATGTTGAATGGTTATTAATTCGAAACAGTTCAGGACAGATGATGAATGGTTATTATTTTTTAGAACAGTTCAGGACAGATGATGAATGGTTATTATTTCAGAACAGTTCAGGACAGATGATTAATGGTTATTATTTCAGAACAGTTCAGGACAGATGATGAATGGTTATTATTTCAGAACAGTTTAGGACAGATGATGAATGGTTATTATTTTGGAACAGTTCAGGACAGATGATGAATGGTTATTATTTTGGAACAGTTTAGGACAGATGATGAATGTTTATTATTTTGGAACAGTTCAGGACAGATGATGAATGGTTATTAATTCGAAACAGTTCAGGACAGATGATGAATGGTTATTATTTCAGAACAGTTCAGGACAGATGATGAATGGTTATTAATTCAGAACAGTTCAGGACAGATGGTGATTGGTTATTATTTCAGAACAGTACAGGACAGATGATGAATGGTTATTAATTCGAAACAGTTCAGGACAGATGATGAATGGTTATTATTTCAGAACAGTACAGGACACATGATGAATGGTTATTAATTCGAAACAGTTCAGGACAGATGATGAATGGTTATTATTTTGGAACAGTTAAGGACAGATGATGAATGGTTATTGATTCGAAACAGTTCAGGACAGATGATGAATGGTTATTATTTCAGAACAGTTCAGGACAGATGATGAATGGTTATTATTTCAGAACAGTTCAGGACAGATGATGAATGGTTATTATTTTGGAACAGTTCTGGACAGATGATGAATGGTATTATTTCAGAACAGTTCAGGACAGATGATGAATGGTTATTAATTCGAAACAGTTCAGGACAGATGATGATTGGTTATTATTTTAGAACAGTTCAGGACAGATGATGAATGGTTATTATTTTGGAACAGTTCTGGACAGATGATGAATGGTATTATTTCAGAACAGTTCAGGACAGATGATGAATGGTTATTAATTCGAAACAGTTTAGGACAGATGATGAATGGTTATTATTTCAGAACAGTTCAGGACAGATGATGAATGGTTATTATTTCAGAACAGTTCAGGACAGATGATGAATGGTTATTATTTCAGAACAGTTCAGGACAGATGATGAATGGTTATTATTTCAGAACAGTTTAGGACAGATGATGAATGGTTATTATTTTGGAACAGTTCAGGACAGATGATGAATGGTTATTATTTCAAAACAGTTCAGGACAGATGATGAATGGTTATTCTTTCAGAACAGTTCAGGACAGATGATGAATGGTTATTATTTCAGAACAGTTCAGGACAGATGATGAATGGTTATTATTTTGGAACAGTTCTGGACAGATGATGAATGGTATTATTTCAGAACAGTTCAGGACAGATGATGAATGGTTATTAATTCGAAACAGTTCAGGACAGATGATGAATGGTTATTATTTTTGAGAACAGTTCAGGACAGATGATGAATGGTTATTATTTCAGAACAGTTCAGGACAGATGATGAATGGTTATTATTTCAGAACAGTTCAGGACAGATGATGAATGGTTATTATTTCAGAACAGTTTAGGACAGATGATGAATGGTTATTATTTCAGAACAGTTCAGGACAGATGATGAATGGTTATTGTTTTGGAACAGTTCAGGACAGATGATGAATGGTTATTATTTCAGAACAGTTCAGGACAGATGATGAATGGTTATTCTTTCAGAACAGTTCAGGACAGATGATGAATGGTTATTATTTCAGAACAGTTCAGGACAGATGATGAATGGTTATTATTTTGGAACAGTTCTGGACAGATGATGAATGCTATTATTTCAGAACAGTTCAGGACAGATGTTGAATGGTTATTAATTCGAAACAGTTCAGGACAGATGATGAATGGTTATTATTTTTTAGAACAGTTCAGGACAGATGATGAATGGTTATTATTTCAGAACAGTTCAGGACAGATGATGAATGGTTATTATTTCAGAACAGTTTAGGACAGATGATGAATGGTTATTATTTTGGAACAGTTCAGGACAGATGATGAATGGTTATTATTTTGGAACAGTTTAGGACAGATGATGAATGTTTATTATTTTGGAACAGTTCAGGACAGATGATGAATGGTTATTAATTCGAAACAGTTCAGGACAGATGATGAATGGTTATTATTTCAGAACAGTTCAGGACAGATGATGAATGGTTATTAATTCAGAACAGTTCAGGACAGATGGTGATTGGTTATTATTTCAGAACAGTACAGGACAGATGATGAATGGTTATTGATTCGAAACAGTTCAGGACAGATGATGAATGGTTATTATTTCAGAACAGTACAGGACAGATGATGAATGGTTATTAATTCGAAACAGTTCAGGACAGATGATGAATGGTTATTATTTTGGAACAGTTAAGGACAGATGATGAATGGTTATTGATTCGAAACAGTTCAGGACAGATGATGAATGGTTATTATTTCAGAACAGTTCAGGACAGATGATGAATGGTTATTATTTCAGAACAGTTCAGGACAGATGATGAATGGTTATTATTTTGGAACAGTTCTGGACAGATGATGAATGGTATTATTTCAGAACAGTTCAGGACAGATGATGAATGGTTATTAATTCGAAACAGTTCAGGACAGATGATGAATGGTTATTATTTCAGAACAGTTAAGGACAGATGATGAATGGTTATTATTTCAGAACAGTTCAGGACAGATGATGAATGGTTATTATTTCAGAACAGTTCAGGACAGATGATGAATGGTTATTATTTCAGAACAGTTTAGGACAGATGATGAATGGTTATTATTTTGGAACAGTTCAGGACAGATGATGAATGGTTATTATTTCAGAACAGTTCAGGACAGATGATGAATGGATATTATTTCAGAACAGTTCAGGACAGATGTTGAATGGTTATTATTTCAGAACAGTTCAGGACAGATGATGAATGGTTATTATTTCAGAACAGTTCAGGACAGATGATGAATGGTTATTATTTCGGGAACAGTTCTGGACACTGTAAAGTAACACTTGTCTGTAATTGCTGGAGGTTCAGGCAGAGTCTTGTTTGATTAGCATCAACAATACATGTATCTCTCCTTGTAGCCTCTTAGCTTGACACAGTCAGACCATTTTAGTCTGAAGTCAGTTGTGATCTGATGGCTTGTCATGTCACTCCATTTGTGTGTTAGCAACACAAGCAGGGCTGAGAGACTATTGTTGTGACGGCTTTAGCCTCAACTGTTTATCTTGTACTAATGTTGGAAGGCAAGAGATGTTAATTTTAATGCCGGGGGCATTTGTATCCGCTCTCAGCCAGTTGCGTGCTGGAGGATATTTTTGAACGAGACAAAATGGAAGCTTTGCAGGTTAACATGATAGCCATCCTAATGTGTTCTCACCTGAGGTCACTCACTCATTATTTTAGAAAACTCTTTCCACCTGATTGGAATCCACTCCATTTAATCCTGAACATAATTAGCCAAGAAGCACACTCTCTCCCCTCTCTCCCTCTCCATTTAGAACAGCGCATGGGAAGAAAATAGCTACGTGGGAATGATCCAATGTTAAATATTCAAACACAATTTGTCCCTTACCATTATAAGCCCAGACAGTCCAAAATGAGAGTGGGTGCTAATTTAGTATACATTGGGGCACCTGGTGGTATATTATAGATCCTCAAAGATGTTGACAGAGGAGGCCATGGCTAAGACTAAGGCTGGAAGAATGAAGGTCTTCATGGAGCCTCAGAACTAAGACAGACCTCACCCACTCTGCTCACCAGTAATGAGGATTCATTTACCTCAATTATTCAATTAGGTCATTCATTTCAACCAAATTCATGTTTTTCAAAGTATTTGAATAATGATGTTTGGTGACCAAGTGATCAGTGAAGCAACTGCACACGCTGTTCTTTGTGAAATTGGACTTCATTTCTCCTGTTCCTACTCTTTACCAATCAATCCCCTGTAGCCTCTGGCCTCGCTCCTTCCCCAGATCCTATCTGTGGCCAGCCTCACTAATTGAGCCACCATAAAGGGGTGGTAGATAGCATAGTGGTTAGAGTGTTCGGCCACTAAACGAAAGGTTGCTGAATCGAATCCCCGAGCAGACAAGGTAAAAATCTGTTCCCTGGTAGGCAGTCGTTGTAAATAATAACTTTTTCTTAACTAACTTGCCTAGTTAAATAAAGCATATGACATGTGGGAGGCCAGGCAATACACTCCAACAAAGAACTGTGTTTGTAGTACTCTTCCTGGTACAGGAGGATGCTGGGAGGGCTTGAAATACAGTGTCTTCTGTGAGACTTACTCATCTATGCACCATATCCCAATATAGCTAAACAGGAAATAAGTAGATAAGCAACAATAAACAAGACTGACATATGATTTAACAGGTTGACACACGGGCAGCCAACCAGATGTTCGCTTCTTTTAATAGTGTAGTCGAAGGCCATTCCCCGCTCCAAACTGCGGTATCTTGAATTTTGGAAGCATATGGCGCAGTTACACCGTACAATTAACCATATAGCCGGACTGATGACCTGGGGGATTTGTAGAGCTGCTCGTCGTGCCCTGGATGCAGCCAGCTCAGAGGAAAATGGAGATGGATGTTGTTATTGGAGCGGGAAGGGAAGCAGGGTTGGGAGGGGATGAGAGAGACCCCCTGTAGAGCAGAGCGGGGCCCAGCTGGGGAGAGAAGATGGGGGGGCGGAGGGGGTAGAGATGAGCGCCATCTCCACTCGCTCACTGACAGATGAGTCACTGGGTAAGCGATGGGGAGGAAGTGAAAGATGGAGATAAAAAGGGAGCGAGAGAGAGTGACTGAAATTGAGAGACACGCAGAGTTAGTCAGAGCGAGACAGGCAGACTGAAATAGCATGGGAAGGGGGTAGAGAGAGAGAGAGAGAGAGAGAGAGAGAGAGAGAGAGAGAGAGAGAGAGAGAGAGAGAGAGAGAGAGAGAGAGAGAGAGAGAGAGTTTGAGTTTTAAATATTCTTTATTGGGTCTGGGAGCCCACCACACAATAAATACTCATACAAAACCACAGTTACACATCAATTAAAAACACAACTCCAACTCCTCCTCCACAGTAACTAAACACAACAGCCTCTGAATACCCCATATACTCAAAAACAGATCAATATTGTTGACAAGTTTATAATAGGCAAACTCAACCCTTAGTCTCGCTGCCACCATTCCCTCCAGCATTCCCACCACATCCACAGACCCCTGTTCCCGAATACTGTTCTTTCGGGTCTTCCATATCGCTAATTTTGCTGCCCCTAATACAAAATTAAGCAACACAACGACACCCTTTTGCCTGAACCTGTACTTTGGCCCAAATATATACAGTTGGGAAGAGAAAACCTCTCCCAACGTTGAGAACCAGTCAGTGATCAGGTCAATCATCCCGACCAACCTGGGACACAGTAAAAACAGGTGTGCCAGACTTTCAGACTCTGCACAGAATGGACACCCTTCCTCAACAGTAGGGTCCAGATGTACCAGATGCATGTTGGTGGCTATAGCTCCATGTATGATCCTCCATTGGAGGTCAGCTGTCCTCTTATCAATCGGCAGTTTGTATAATGATCGCCAACAGCCTTTTGGGGAAGCACCTGGACCAAGCACACCCGCCCACCTCGTCGATTTTACCCCTTCCAGGGAAGAGGCATGGGACACCTTTACACATATTCTGTACATGGCCTTCTTTCCCACCTCCTTGAAATCCCCCAGCTCCGGGGTATCGAAGGAAAGCAGCATCCCCACGTCCTCCTCAAATGCCCCCACCGCAGCACTAACAATCAGTGCAGGGAACACATAATCCAGACCCTCCTTCCACCGATCAGAATTGGAAATGTTAGTCACATACTGACGATGAAGAACTGGCAAGGAGTCACAGACCTCAGCGACGACCTTCCTCAGTAGGCGAGATGATCGGATCCCCGCTCTTTCTCCCAGCTCCTCCAACGATCTGCTCCTGCTCTGCATCAGATGACCCAGCTTGGTGCACCCGACACCTAACAGGCATGAACGCAGGCTGGCTGAACCCAGAGCACTGGACTGGATGGCAGTGTTATAAAAAAGAGGCTCTTCAAAAAGCCACATCCCTGGTAGCGTGCCGGCCTTACGGGACTTGACCAGAACCCTCCAAGCCTGCATAACAGACTCATAGAATGGAGTCAGGCCATTCAACTCACCCCCCCCCAGCTTTAAGAGGAAAAGGTGCTTGTCTAAGCCCAAACAGCCTGCTCTCCTCATCAGTGCGTAGGCTGTGTCAACCCAGCTAGAACCGTCACTGTACAACAGTCTCTGGGCTGCTTGAAGCCGGAAAGCCATGATCCTAGAGGAAATGTCCACCAGGCCTTGCCCCCCCTCGTGCAGTGGCAGGTACAAAGCTGCAGCTTTGATCCAGTGTTGTCCAGACCAGAAGAAATTGACAAGGGTCCTCTGAAGCTCTTGTATCAGACCCTTTGGTGGCTGCAAAATCATTAGTCTGTGCCACAGGGTAGAAGCAGCAAGATTATTAATTACCAGTACCCTTCCCCTATAAGACAACTGGGGTAGCACCCATTTCCATCTTGACAGTCTGGCACACACTTTCTCCACTACACCCTCCCAGTTCTTTTTCTGAAAGACATCAGAGCCTAGAAAAACACCCAATGTCTTCATCCCATCTCTGCCCCACTGAAGCCCCCCTGGTAACCGTGGAGCGGACCCTATCTGAAGCTGACCTGCCCACAGCGCTTCACTCTTTCCCCAATTGACTCTAGCTGAGGAGGCACCCTCATACACCATTAAAGCGTCTGAGAGAACCTTAACATCCTCAGCCCCTGTAATAAAAACTGTCACATCATCTGCATACGCAGACAGTGCTATCGTGGGACCCTTCATTACACCTGGCACAGAGAAACCAGTAAGCTTCGCTCTTAAAAAACAAAGCATTGGTTCAATCGCCAGACTATATAACTGCCCTGAAATTGGGCATCCCTGCCTGATACCCCTTTGGACAGGGATGGGGCAACTCAAACCACCCCCCACCTTCACCATACACGAGGCCCCAGCATACAGTAAATTCATCCAAGACAAAAAAACATCCCCAAACCCAAAGGCTTTCATCGTTTTGAACAAATACTGGTGGTCCACTCGGTCAAAAGCCTTCTCCTGATCCAAAGAAAGTAAACCCACATTTACATCAGACAGTTTACAAATGTCTAGAACATCTCTTATCAGAAACAAATTGTCAACAATTGAGCGATCAGGTACACAGTAGGACTGGTCCTTGTGGACCAACAATCCCAGATACTCTTTCAACCTGTTTGAGAGACATTTTGAAACTATTTTATATTCTGCACACAGCAAAGCAACAGGTCTCCAATTTTTTATGAGAGCCAAATCCCCCTTTTTTGGCAACAGTGAAAGCACCGCACGTTGACAGGATACCGGAAGAGAACCCTCATGAAAAGATTCACACACCACTTCATAAAAATCCTCCCCAATAGACCCCCAAAAGTGCTTATAGAACTCAGATGGTAAACCATCAATGCCAGGGGCTCGGCCTGTTGAGAGCTGCATAACTGCTGTGGACAGCTCTTGCAGTGTAATGTCAGAGTCCAATGCGACTCTCTGTTCAGGTCCCAATTTAGGAAGACCATGTAACAACTGTTCAGTACACAGAGAGTCACAATCCTCCGCCTTATAGAGGGCAGAGTAGAAATCCACGGCATGTTGACGCATTTCACTGTCATCCGTGGTCACCTTCCCATCAGCGAGACGAAGGCAGACCATCTGTTTACGTTGTAATTTTGACTGTCCAAGGTTAAAAAAAAAGGCACTAGGAGCATCCATATCCTTGAGGGAAGCGAAACGAGACCTAATCAAGGCACCTTTCACTCTTTCATGCAGAAACGACCTCAGTTCATGTCTCTTGTCCTGTAAGTTCATGACTAGTCCAGGGTCATTCTGAGTGAGCAGCTTCAATTCAATTGATTTGATGTCCTGTTCAAGGGCATTGATAGTCTCTTTAACTTCAATTTGAGACAAAGCAGTATACTGTTGACAAAATACTCGTATTTGGGCCTTCCCAACATCCCACCATTGTCTCAAGGACTCAAAATTCCCTTTTGTAACCCTCCATTTTTCCCAAAACAACAAAAACCTTTCACAAAACTTGACATCATGTAACAATTTAACATTAAAATACCAGTAAGGTGATGACCTTCGTGGACAGGACAAGTGAATATCAACAGTTATAATGTGATGATCAGAGAAACCCACAGGAGTAATGGCACACCTTCCAACCCTACTACAGTATTGATCAGATACGTACAACCTATCTAACCTTGCTGCACTGACACGACCTTCATTCACTTTCAACCATGTGTATTGCCTAACTTTTGCATTCCTTACTCTCCACACATCAGAAAGCTCTAACTCAGTTAATAGGCCAGACAGGAAAGTGGCTGACCGCAGGTGAGGTTCTTCAGCGTTGCGATCAACAGTAAAATCCACAGTACAGTTCCAGTCCCCCCCTAAAACCATACACCCCTCTTGGTCACACTGTCTTAAGGTTTCTTTTATTTTATCAAACACAACAAGACGCTCTGTACCCTCATTAGGAGCATAAACATTCAAAAAAACAAACAAAAACCCCATAACATCCACCTTGACCAATAGAACCCGACCCTTGACAATCTCTGTTGTAGATATCACAGTCACCCCTAAACCTGAGGAAAACAAGATGGCCACCCCAGCACTGAAATTAGTACCATGACTGAGTATATGCTGCCCCTCCCACCACATTCCCCAGTCAACCTCATTATCCTCATCACTATGTGTCTCCTGTAGGAAAACTACATTAAGCCTTTTCTGTTTTATTTCTTCTAATACCCAAGCCCTCTTATTCCTGTCCCTTCCCCCATTAATATTGAGAGAGCCTACCCTTAGTACCTCCATGTAGAAAAGAGAAAGGAAAAGCAGAAGATACCACAGAGAAACCAAAGAGAAAGAAGACACCCTATGAAGCATGATCATCATCATTATTTAAATTTTTTCTTATTAACCTGACCACGTTTCCCACCACCTTTTGCTGCTGTAACAGCAGTAACAAATTTCCTCAAGCGAAACCGCTTCTTCTCACTCAACTGGTCTAACCCCACCGTCTTCTGTAACATCACAGCTGACCTCACAAACTTATCAACATCAAAATATTCTGCCAATTTGACAGATTTCCCAAAAGTCTGATCCAGAAACCCATTTACCTCCTCTAGATCATAAATTGAGTCCTCACCAGCTGCTGTCATATCAGAAGAGATATCCATATCCTTCTCCTGATCCTCCTCAGCTGAGGCCATAGACCACTGACTCCCCTCTACCACATCCCTTTCAACACTCCCCACTTGCACCCCATCACTCGTACCAGGCATCTCCTCCACTACCTGGGAGACTAGCCCCACCTGAAACCCATTACCCGTGGTGGGCATCTCCTCCACTACATGAGAGCCCAGCTCCACATGAACCCCCTCCTGTACCCCATTACTCGTAGTGGGCATCTCCTCTACTACCTGGGAGCCTAGCTCCACATGAAACCCCTCCTGTACTCCATTACTCGTAGTGGGCATCTCCTCCACTCCCTTGGAGTCTAGCTCCACATGAACCCCCTCCTGTACTCCATTACTCGTAGTGGGCATCTCCTCCACTACCTGGGAGATTAGCTCCACATGAACCCCCTCCTGTACTCCATTACTCGTCGTGGGCATCTCCTCCACTACCTGGGAGATTAGCACCACATGAACCCCCTCCTGTACTCCATTACTCGTAGTGGGCATCTCCTCCACTACCTGGGAGATGAACTCCATATGAACCCCCTCCTGTGCCCCAGTACTCGTACTGGGCACCTCCTCACCAGTCTGAGGAACTGGCTCTTCAGATCCATCCTTACCTTCTACAACAATATTTTTCCGCTGCATAACATCTCCCTCTAATACAAGTTGCAAACTCGTGGCCTCAACACGGATAACTTGTTCCTCGGCAACAGGTGCTTGTGGCTGCTCAACCACTGTCAGCCCACCTCTCCCTACATCAGTGGGCCCAGGCGTTACGGTGACCACCTGCGCCCCTCCCTCTGCCTTCTCCCTTTTCGGGCAAGCATGTCGCTTATGGCCAACATCCCCACACTCAAAACACCGTTGACTACCCGTACTAGCATACGCCATATACATTCTATTGTCATACTTGACTTTAAACGATATCTCTAAAGTCTGCTCCGGTGAGTCCAAAAACATAAACACCTGTCGCCGAAACGACATAACCTGTTTCAACGCCGGGTGTTTGCAACCCAACGGAACAACCTTAATTGAGCTTGCAAACTTCCCAAAGCGCAATAACTCGCGCTCCAATAGCTCATTTGGAATAAACGGTGGTACATTTGAAATAGTTACCCTTGTTGACGGAGAAAAAAGCGGGGTAACTTGAATAAACATTCCCTTAAGAAGTACGCCCTGCTCAACCATACGATCAACAAGGCGCTCTTCCTTAAGAAATACCACCATCGCTTTATTCATCCGTGACGCATAAGCAACATTATCGTATCCTACCTTCTCTCCTACGGCGACCAGAAACTCCTCCACCGTGACAGTAGCTTCAGTAACACACCTAAAGCCGTGCCGAAGTGACAGGGACGGCATTCCAATTCTGGAAGCCATCCCCGCCAAAATCAAGGTAATTTCGATACGAAAAAACCCAAATACTTAATTCTACCACACCAAAAAAAAAGTATATAATAATCTTAATCATGCACAGAAGAAACCAAAGAATGCCACCAAGAAAGAAAAAACCGAAAGAAAGAATTCTGAATATCTAACTCTACACAACACACGCGCTCCTTCGCTCATACAATTCCCAAACACTCCCAGCATGCAAAGAGAGAGAGAGAGAGAGAGAGAGAGAGAGAGAGAGAGAGAGAGAGAGAGAGAGAGAGAGAGAGAGAGACGAGGAGCTTCCTTTTAAACACATCTCTCATGAGAAGAGAAAACATCTTCAAGGACATTGATTTGATTTTGCTTGGCTTTGGTTTATTAAAAGGAGTAGATTCTGTTGAGCTTCCTGTTTGGCTGTTGTTTTGGCTACTTATTATTCGGAGGTTTTTTTATCCATTTTTCTCAACAAGGCGTAGAATAACTAAAGCCTGTGAAATCCTCCCAGGCTGCATTCTTTCTGATGTTTTCAAGGTCCCACCTGGATAGCCCGTGTTTTAGTGTATGTGGAAATATGCATACTCTTGGTAATTACTCTCCCGCTCATGGCCGTGTGCTAGAGCCCATCCCTAACACTACACAACCCGTTGTTGTTGTTTTAAAGCTTAATTAGATGATCTTATCCTCCATCTAACAACCTCCTCTTCTTCCTTTACAAGCCCAACCCTCTGAAAAGAGAAGAGAGATATCACTGTTCATCCCCCTTTTAAATCAAACGGGTGTGGAAGAGGATACTTGTTCCCCTTCACGGGCATGAAATGTTCCTCTCATCCTCAGCTCTGCTACTGGAAAAACTATTTTGACAGGTTGAGTGTCTACTCCCAGAGTGATAAGGGTGTGCTAAATGGCTTTGGAAGCATCCTGTTATCACTGAGGCTATTGATTAGTGGATTAGCTGCATTCACTGCAAAGTCAGAAAGGGCCTGGCCAGCCTCTGTGTCATAGAGGAGTATGAAACATTGACAAGCAGATAACACCTATTGATCCCTCCTAAAAACAGTTATTGCACCAGGCATTACAAAGGCTTTATAGATCGAATAACCTTATTGCTAGCCCCGCTAAGCAGAAGATTTGAGGAGACAATGAGAGGTTAAGGAGGTGCTCCTCTTGATGGTTATGGAAGAGATAGAGACTAATTAACATTTTTTATGCAGTGAGGATTTGTTGTTCTTTTTTTCTCAAAGCCCATGAGACATTCCATATTTCTGGAGTGGTATAAGCCTTGAGGCTTGAATATTCAGCTTACCTGAGTGGACTTAAGCACGTTGAAAAGTCTGAATTGTGTGCATTGATAATAGTGAAAAAGAAGAGGCATATTGTATAGACCTGTAATGTGTAACAAGTTGCTGGTGGTCTAGTTTAGAGCATCATGATGTAATGACTATGAGTTTATAGGGGCTGTGAATCAGAGGAGGAGTCTGTTTCTCTAATGTCTGTCTGCCAGCCACCCATCAGACTCCAGACTTCTGTCTGTCAGCCAGCCACCCATCAGACTCCAGACTCCTGTCTGTCAGCCAGCCAGCCACCCATCAGACTCCAGACTCCTGTCTGTCAGCCAGCCACCCATCAGACTCCAGACTCCTGTCTGTCAGCCAGCCACCCATCAGACTCCAGACTCCGGTCTGTCAGCCAGCCACCCATCAGACTCCAGACTCCTGTCTGTCAGCCAGCCACTCATCAGACTTCTGTCTGTCAGCCAGCTACCCATCAGACTCCAGACTCCTGTCTGTCAGCCAGCCACCCATCAGACTCCAGACTCCTGTCTGTCAGCCAGCCACCCATCAGACTCATCAGATAGACTGAGTGTGTGAGTGAGAGTGTACTGCATGGCCCTGTGAGAGACAGTGTGTGTACTGCATGGCCCTGTGAGAGACAGTGTGTGTGCTGAATGGCCCTGTGAGAGACAGTGTGTGTACTACATGGCCCTGTGAGAGACAGTGTGTGTACTACATGGCCCTGTGAGAGACAGTGTGTGTACTACATGGCCCTGTGAGAGACATTGTGTGTACTGCATGGCCCTGTGAGAGACAGTGTGTGTACTACATGGCCCTGTGAGAGACAGTGTGTGTACTGCATGGCCCTGTGAGAGACCGTGTGTATACTACATGGCCCTGTGAGAGACAGTGTGTGTACTGCATGGCCCTGTGAGAGACAGTGTGTGTACTGCATGGCCCTGTGAGAGTCAGTGTGTGTACTGCATGGCCCTGTGAGAGACAGTGTGTATACTACATGGCCCTGTGAGAGACAGTGTGTGTACTGCATGGCCCTGTGAGAGACAGTGTGTGTACTGCATGGCCCTGGCCCTGTGTTTGGGCCCTTCATTTGTCTCATCCAGTATGCTACATGTGGGGCCTGGGATTCACTTTCATTACACTGATAATTGGAGAGTATTCATACAGGAGCAGATCTGTCCTCAGTTTAGCCATGTTTCCTCTCCCATACCTGAGCCCAGAGCAGATCTGTCCTCAGTTTAGACATGTTTCCTCTCCCATACCTGAGCCCAAAGCAGATCTGTCCTCAGTTTAGCCATGTTTCCTCTCCCATACCTGAGCCCAAAGCAGATCTGTCCTCAGTTTAGCCATGTTTCCTCTCCCATACCTGAGCCCAAAGCAGATCTGTCCTCAGTTTAGCCATGTTTCCTCTCCCATACCTGAGCCCAGAGCAGATCTGTCCTCAGTTTAGACATGTTTCCTCTCCCATACCTGAGCCCAGAGCAGATCTGTCCTCAGTTTAAACATGTTTCCTCTCCCATACCTGAGCCCAGAGCAGATCTGTCCTCAGTTTAGCCATGTTTCCTCTCCCATACCTGAGCCCAGAGCAGATCTGTCCTCAGTTTAGACATGTTTCCTCTCCCATACCTGAGCCCATAGCAGATCTGTCCTCAGTTTAAACATGTTTCCTCTCCCATACCTGAGCCCAGAGCAGATCTGTCCTCAGTTTAAGCATGTTTCCTCTCCCATACCTGAGCCCAGAGCAGATCTGTCCTCAGTTTCGACATGTTTCCTCTCCCATACCTGAGCCCAGAGCAGATCTGTCCTCAGGTTAGCCATGTTTCCTCTCCCACCCCTGAGCCCATAGCAGATCTGTCCTCAGTTTAGCCATGTTTCCTCTCCCATACCTGAGCCCAGAGCAGATCTGTCCTCAGGTTAGCCATGTTTCCTCTCCCACCCCTGAGCCCATAGCAGATCTGTCCTCAGTTTAGCCATGTTTCCTCTCCCATACCTGAGCCCAGAGCAGATCTGTCCTCAGGTTAGCCATGTTTCCTCTCCCATACCTGAGCCCAGAGCAGATCTGTCCTCAGTTTAGCCATGTTTCCTCTCCCATACCTGAGCCCAGAGCAGATCTGTCCTCAGTTTAGCCATGTTTCCTCTCCCACCCCGCCTGCACATGATAACAGCCCCGATTGCTTTTAGAGAGCAGTAATACGTCACATTGCAGCCTGGTAGGGATTCTCTCATCAGAGCAAAAATGGAGACCACAAAAATGGTATTGAGATATTATTGAAATCACATTTTGGAATAATAATGGTATGTTTCAGAGGCAGTATTTTTAGACCTGTGTTTTGGGGACAGCCTTGTGTTATGGAAAGACTGGAACAGTAACTGGATGAGTCCTTTTCTCAGACAGACAGTATGTCCCACGCTGACCAGCCCCTGGTATCATGGGGCAGAAATCTTTATCTCTCTTCTGTGGAAGCAGTCTTCCTCACCCTCTCCCTCCCTCGCTCGCTCGCCTACTCACTGGACAGACAGGAAGTCAGTAACAGGAACATTTGATTATGCAGTGATGCCAAGACTCACAGAGAGAGACGGAGAGAGAGAAGGGGGGATGAAGTTAAAGTGAGTTTCCCCGGAACCAAGCCTTTACCATCACCCTGAGCCTTGAGTCACCCTGCCTGGAATCACCCTGAGCCTTGAGTCACCCTGCCTGTAATCACCCTGCCTGGAGTCATTTGTCTCGCTACACAGGAAACTGTCCAGATACACTCTAGTGTCCCCTCCTGAGGCTGTCACCACATATATTGGTCAGCTCACTCAATACAGGGTTTAGGTAGGTCAAATAAAATGCCTAACAAGGCTGTGACTAGAGCAATACATTCTATGTTATTTTAGCTCCATATTCAGTTATTTGTATGGATGATAATGAACCTAGTACAAGAGCATTTTGGATGTCATCAACATTTACTTGGAGCACTGTTTTTCCCCTCAACCAAATACACTTGCAGAACTTGCCTTTATGCCCACATTGCTTTTTACTTTAACATTTCAATCATAAAATACACACCATCCTCACAAACTTTGTTTGCTTGGATTTGGCTTTGAAGTTGGGCTTTTGTGAAAAGGTAAATGTTTATTTTTCTGTGTCATGGAAGAGGTGTTTACTTGGTGCTTATGCTTTGTTGAGTGAACCAGAGACGGACATCATCCTTACATGACAGTGTAATTGGAGATGGCAAGGAGGTATTTGTCACCACACAGTCAGCTGGTTGGCAGAGGAAAACAGAGAGGGAGAGAGAGGCTGTGGGCGAAGTGTTTGGAGAAACTGGGATTAAGGGGCTGTTGAGTGAGGAGAGAAGAGGGCCCGGTGAGCCTCCAGGAGTGATAGATGCCAGCTGTCCTCTCCCTTGATCTATACTGTTTACAGATCCAGTATATTTAGTTTGGGGCAACAGGGTTTTACTGTTATGTATCTCAATACCAGGCTGATCTTAGATCAGATTATAACTACTCTGAACCTACTCAAGCATTGATATAGCCCCTTCCACCTGATCTTGAACTGACCAGAATCCACAACATAACAGCCTTCATCCAGACATGGCAGATCAGCCTCCATTGTGGTATATTATAACGCCTGTAAGCTTCATGCTAATGACTCTCTAATGTGACAAATTAGAATAGAAAGACACCTGGATCAGAGGAGATGTTAAAAAACATATTTACATATAATAATTTATATAATTTATGGGAAGCCCAGGGCATCCGTAGGTGGGCCTGGTGAGAAGCAATGGAAATTGACAGCGCTGAGTGGTGGGTGAGAATTAGGTCACCCACTAGGGCTCACAGACACTTCCTGGTTCCTTACTCCACCGCGTTTTACCCAGTCATGCTTGATGGGTTCTTCCCATCCGCCTTTGTTTAAAATCACTTCAGATTTAATTTGACTTCATTAATGTGAGTCTTTGGTGCAAATGTACTGATCTAGTGGGTAATGTGCCTAATAAACATAAAGGATGTGCAATAACTCAGTCCCAGCAGACCCCTCACAAACAGGGAGGAGAGAAAGAAAGGGGAAAGCCGAGATGATTATCACAGTGGAAGAATGGATCTGATAAAAGAAACCTAGAGGTTGAAATGGGCTATTGTGCTTCTTATCCATACATTGTATGTCCTCTATATTCTTCTTCTTCTTCTTCAGACTTTGTTCACAGCTTAGTGTCTGAATGTGCCACGCTTTCAAATAATCTATATCTGATTTGTGTGTTCATTTTTACATACTATCTACACTAGCGGTCAAAGTTTGAGAACACCTACTCATTCCAGGATTTTTCTTTATTTGTACTATTTTCAACTTTGTAGAATAATAGTGAGACATCAAAACTATGAAATAACACATATGGAATCATATAGTAACCAAAAAAGTGTTAAATAAATCAAAATACGTATATTTTATATTTCAGATTCTTCAAATAGCTACCCTTTGCCTTGATGACAGCTTTGCACACGCTTGGCATTCTCTCAACCAGCTTCACCTGGAATGCTTTTTCAATCGTCTTGAAGGAGTTCCCACATATGCTGAGCACTTGTTGGCTGCTTTTCCTTCACTCTGCGCTCCCACTCATCCCAAACCATCTCAATTTGATTGAGGTCGGGAGATTGTGGGGACCAGATCATCTGATGCAGCACTCCATCACTCTCCTTCTTGGTAAAATAGCCCTTACACAGCCTGGAGGTCTATTGGGTAATTGTCCTGTTTAAAAACAAGTGATAGTCCCACTAAGCACAAACCAGATGGGATGGCATATCGCTGCAGAATGCTGTGGTAGCCATGCTGGTTAAGTGTGCCTTGAATTCTAAATAAATCACAGACAGTGTTACCAGCAAAGCACCCCCACACAATCACACCTCCTCCTCCATGCTTTATGGTGGGAAATACACATGCGGAGATCATCCATTCACCCACACCGCGTCTCACAAAGACATGGCAGTTGGAACCAAAAATCTCCAATATGGACTCCAGACCAAAGGACAAATTTACACCGGTCTAATGTCCATTGCTTGTGTTTCTTGGCCCAAGCAAGTCTCTTCTTCTTATTGGTGTCCTTTAGTAGTGGTTTCTTTGCAGCAATTCAACCATGAAGGCCTGATTCACACAGTCTCCTTTGAACAGTTGATGTTGAGAAGTGTCTGTTACTTGAACTCTGTGAAGCATTTATTTGGGCTGCAATTTCAGAGGCTGGTAACTAATGAATTCATCCTCTGCAGCAGAGGTAACTCTGGGTCTTCCATTCCTGTGGCGGTCCTCATGAGAGCCAGTTTCATCATAGCTCCTGATGGTTTTTGCGACTGCACTTGAAGAAACTTTAAAAGTTCTTGAAATGTTCCGTATTGACTGACCTTCATGTCTTAAAGTAATGATAGACTGTTGTTTCTCTTTGCTTATTTTTCTTCACATAATATGGACTTGGTATTTTACCAAATAGGGCTATCTTCTGTATATCAACCCTACCTTGTCACAACAGAACTGATTGACTCAAATGCATTAAGAAGGAAAGAAATTCCACAAATTTACTTCAAGAAGGCACACCTGTTAATTGAAATGTATTCCAGGTGACTACCTCATGAAGCTGGTTGAGAGAATGCCAAGAGTGTGTAAAGCTGTCATCAAGGCAAAGGGTGGCTATTTGAAGAATCTCAAATATAAAATATATTTTGATTTGTTTAACACGTTTTTGTTTACTACATGATTCCATATCTGTTATTTCATAGTTTTGATGTCTTCACTATTATTCTACAATGTAGAAAATTAGTAAAAATAAAGAAAAACACTTGAATAAGTCGGTGTTTTAAAACTTTTGACCGGTAGTGTAAATGTACAAAACCTCTCCAGGCTTTCTGTATGCATGACTCTATGTTGTATACCGAAAATTCAATAACAGCTTTATTTGATCGGAAAAGTAAATAGATCAACAGCATGATAGTAAGACGACTGTTGAATGATTCTCGAAGGGAGACTGAGAATAGATCAGTCCCTCTTTATCCTAAGGTCAAGACGCCATTTGGGTCTTTACGTGTCAAGATTGTAACTGTCAAGTAACACTATTTCACACGTCAAATTATCTTTTAATTTGAAACATCAAATAAATGTCTATTATGGAATGTTGTGTGCGCTGAATTTGCATGCGCAACCCAAGCTCCAGCACTACGATCAGAGGCACTGTCAAAGCTGTTAAATAAAAAAACAAGTCTGCAAACAAGCACACACCCCGGCCTCACAACGGCATTCGATAGTGTGTTGAGTTGTCATGATATCCTGAAGGGAGTTTCCTAGACAGCAGGATGTCTTTAACGATCCTCTGCTCTGCTCTGAGAATGAACACTGGATTGAACCTGCTGGTCACAGACAGTCCACTCTTTGAGACCAAACAGCACTTGTTCACAGTCCACTCTAAAAGACCCAAGGCATCTGTTCATAGATGAGGCCAGGACTGAGAACAGTGTCTTCAGAAGGCCTCTTCTCAGCCATATCTCCAGAGATAATGAGCTCCGTTCCCACTGTGGAGCCACCTGGGCACCAGGCATGCCTTGTCCTCCAGAAGGACGGGAATCTGGGAGGAAAATGGCCGCCCCCCCAGACAGATCTTAATCAAGAAGGAGGTTCTCTTTCCTCAGACGTGTCACCCGCCCGGCCGACTGGATTAATCTACCCATCATGTCCGATTTAAAAAACGCTTTACAGCGAAAGCACAACATATGATTATGTTTTTTTTTTTTTTTTTTTTGTTTTTTTTTGGGGTGGATCAGCTTAATATTGCGGAAAGAATGTTGCTTCCAATGTAATTGTCTGCATCATTTCCAATCCCCCATATTTTTTTGGGTAAATATATATATCCATACACGCATGCATACATATATACATATATACATACACATACCTATATAGACATACATACTTTTTTAAAGAATATACCTTTATTATTATTCCCCGCAACCCTACCACCGCTCCCCCAATTGGAGTAAACTAATAAACACTTCTGCTTTTACCTTCAATTTATACATCTTATACCTATTTTACAGACACAGACTACTTTATAATAGTTCTCTCTTGTTTGTTCTTAGTCCTTCCTCTATTTCTGTTGTCCATCCAATTTTATTTCCACTTGTAACTGTGCTATTTCACAAAAGCTCCGCACCTATACACATTTCACAGATCCCGTATGCCCTACATTGTTTATCTTGTTATTAGTCCCACCCTTCAGCTCCACTCAACCCTTCCCATCTATCTTCCAACATCATCCATTTCGGATTTTTATTTGCCATATATTTTTCAACTGTGCTGTGATGCTTCACAAAAGATTTGAACCTTCCTATTCTCATAGCTTCTACAGATTGTAAATTAAAAATAAACATTTTTGCTAAAATAATTATTATATTATTGATTGATTGACTATGGCTTTTCAAATCCCCCAGTATTGCTATCTGTAGCGTTAGTTCTAGGCAAATGTTGCAATTCTTCAGCCATTCCTGGACCTGTGACCAAAAACGAGCTACATATGGACAATACCAAAATAAATGATCTAATGACTCTGCCTCCTCACAACAGAATCTGCAGAGCTGGGAAGATTGTATACCCCATATATATAACATTCTATTAGTTGCAAGAATTTTGTACAGTAATTTAAATTGAAAAATTCGAAGTTTTGAATCCGGCGTTGTTTTGCGTATCAATTCATAAACCATGTGCCATGGAATGGGTACATCGAAAATCTCTTCCCAACTATTTTGCAATTTATATGGCACAGCTGTCAGTTTTTTGGTCCTTAAATGAAATTGGTATATGTTTTTATTTATCACACTTTTCTTTAACCATTTATGTTCTTTAATACAGGGCCGACATACAAGTTCCTTACTTTTTTCCCCTTCTACTTGCCTCTTCCATTTTTGTGGTAATGCTGCAATTAATTGGTTGTAATTTTGGGTAGAGCAGACATTTCCATATGTCTGTGTTAGCTGCATGTGTGACATAACTCCACCAGTCCTATTTATGATATCATTCACAAAAAATATACCTTTTTTAAACATTTCTTCGATAAATACAGTTTTTTTATCAATTACTATATTTGAATTTAACCACAATATTTGTTGTACTATTTGTTCCGTCCTTTCAGGTGGATTAAACTGAAATTGCAACCAACTTTCTAAGGCTTGTTTAAAAAATAAGGATATTTTGGAGATTATTTCCTTTTCAAACAACCGAAAGTGAGCAGGTGTAATCTGAATAAAGGGAAAAAGGCCCTTCTTGAACATAGGATGAGACATTCGTACCAATTTACTAGAGAACCAGTTTGGATTTAAGTATAACTTTTGTATGACTGATGCCTTTAGTGAGAGGTCTAATGCTTTAATATTTAATAATTTCTGCCCTCCGAATTCATATTCGTTATATAAATAGGCCCTTTTAATTTTATCTGGCTTGCCGTTCCAAATAAAATGGAATATTTTTTGTTCATATAATTTAAAAAGCAGGTCACTAGGTGTAGGCAAAACCATAAGCAAATAGGTAAACTGTGATATGACTAAAGAGTTAATCAGGGTGATTTTTCCACAAATAGACAAGTATTTTCCTTTCCATGGTAGCAAGATCTTATCTATTTTTGCTAACTTTCTATAAAAATTTATTGGAGTGAGATCATTTCTTTCTTTTGGGATTTTTATACCGAGTATGTCCACATCTCCGTCAGACCATTTAATTGGTAAACTACATGGCAATATAAAATGTGTATTTTTTAGTGATCCAATACGTAATATGGTACATTTATCATAATTTGGTTTTAATCCAGAGAGGATAGCAAAGGTATCTAGATCCTCTATGAGGCCGTGGAGAGACTCTAGTTGTGGTTTTAAAAGAAAACATGAATCATCAGCGTACAATGACACCTTAGTTTTTAAGCCACGGATTTCTAATCCATTAATATTAATGTTTGATCTAATTTTAACAGCTAACATTTCGATGGCAATAATAAATAGATATGCCGATAGTGGACAACCTTGTTTTACTCCTCTAGATAGTTTAAAACTTTCTGAGATGTAGCCATTATTTACTATTTTACACCTAGGGTTACTATACATAATTTTAACCCATTTTATAAGAGATTCCCCAAAATTGAAATATTCTAGGCATTTATATATAAACTCCAGTCGTACTTTATCAAAAGCCTTTTCAAAATCAGCTATGAAAACCAGACCTGGTGTCCCCGATATTTCATAGTGTTCTATTGTTTCCAGTACTTGCCTTATATTATCTCCAATGTATCGTCCATGTAAAAAACCTGTCTGATTAGGATGAATAATATCTGACAAAACTTTTTTTATTCTATGCGCCAAGCATTTTGCTAGGATTTTTGCATCACAACACTGAAGTGTAAGAGGTCTCCAATTTTTTAATTGGACTGGATCTTTATATATACCACTTGGGTCCTGTTTCAGTAATAACGATATCAGACCTTCTTGTTGCGTGTCTGATAATCTACCATTTATATAGGAGTGGTTAAAACATGCTAATAATGGTCCTTTGAGTATATCAAAAAAAGTTTTGTATACTTCCACTGGTATGCCATCCAGCCCTGGAGTTTTCCCATCCTTAAAGGCCCCAATTGCATCAAGCAGTTCCTCCTCTGTAATTTGGCCTTCACATGAGTCTTTCTGTACAGATGTTAATTTTACATTATTAATAGGAAAAAAATCCATACAATTAGTTTCAGTTAGTGGAGATGGAGGAGCCTGAAACGAAAACATATTCTTAAAGTACTTTACTTCCTCTTTCAAAATATCATTTGGTGAATCATGCGTGACTCCATCATTTGTAACAAGTTTTAATACATTTTTTTTGGTAGCATTTCTATATTGAAGATTGAAAAAGAATTTGGTGCATTTTTCCCCATATTCCATCCAGTTCGCTTTATTTTTATAATATATTACACTGGATCTTTCTTGAATAAGTTCCTCCATTTCTTTTTGTTTTTCCTCTAACTTATTCTGTGCCTCTATGGTACCGTTTTTATTGCTATCTAACTGTACTGTTAGTCCTTCAATTTCCTTTGTTAATATGGACTCTTTTGATCTAAATTCCCTTTGTTTTATAGATGAGTACTGAATTGCATGGCCTCTAAAGGCACACTTAAAAGTGTCCCATACAATAAGGGGATCTGCTGTACCTATGTTATGTCTGAAAAAGTCAGTTATAAAATCTTCTGTCCTAGTTCTAAACAATTTATCATCTAGTAGACTTTGATTAAATTTCCAATATCCTCGCCCACGTGGAAATTCTGTAAGAGAAATATATATGCCAATTATGTGATGATCCGACCGCATTCTGTCCCCTATCAACACTTTTTTAACTTTTGGTGCCAGAGAGAATGGTATAAGAAAGTAGTCAAGACGACTAGCTTGATTCAGCCTCCGCCATGTATATCTCACTAAATCAGGGTATTTAAGTCTCCATATATCCACTAATTCCAATATATCCATGACATTCATGATTTCCTTAAGTGCCTGAGGGTGATAGTTTGTAGTGTGATTTCCTTTCCGGTCTATAGAGGTATTTAAGACCGTATTAAAATCTCCCACTATAATAATAGAGTCTAGTGTTGCTTGTAGAGTTGATAAATTCTTATATATATTTTCAAAGAAGCTTGGATCATCATTATTCGGACCGTATAGGTTAACAAGCCATATTTGTTTATTGTCCAATAACATATTTAAAATAATCCATCTACCTTGAGGATCTGTTTGGACAATTTGCACATTTGGATCAAAATTATTGTTAATTAAAACCATCACCCCTTTTGAATTTCTTTGCCCATGGGAGAAATATATTTTGCCCCCCCAGTTCTTTTTCCACAAAACTTCATCTAAAACTGTTGAATGGGTTTCCTGTAAACAATAGATATTATAATCCTTCTCTTTTAGCCAGGTAAATACTGATCGTCTTTTCTTATTATCTGCTAAGCCATTACAATTGTAACTGGCTATACTTATTTCACCACTTACCATAATGAGACACACCTTTCATTCTTTTAATCAGAATATATTTTTGTAAACGTACTATTAAAAAGTAACATAATGATTGAGTGTCTATATAGTTGTACCATGATATTTGCATTTCTACTAAGTAAACCTCCAATTGGTCCCTACTATTCCACCCGCTAAAAGGCCTCATCTCGAGATGGCTTGTCATCCCAATGCCCGGTAGACCACCCTCGACCCCCTGTATCCCATAGCCCTGAACCGACTGGGATCCATTCTTTGAAAAGAGCATACAGTGCCATTTACCGAATTGAAGAAGATCAATTACCATATGCATTTCCATTGCCCTCACCTCGATTTGTATTATATATATCTGTGGATCATCCTCTATTGTCCCTAACATCTTTTACTTCTTCCTTCGCAACAGTTGTGGGATACACACATACACCCACACACACTCAGCCCTTACCCCCACACAACCATAAGCTCACTTTCTCAACAATTGCACCACATATGATTATGTTAGATCACCACCAAGTCAAAAAAACACACAGCCATTTTTCAGCCAAAGATAGGAGTCACA